>NW_019174336.1:4546554-4547339 GCF_002260705.1 Seriola dumerili
AAATATTATCAAAATTACAATATGGCCAAATGCAGCATCCAAAGCACAGGATGTGCAATTTTTTTGATAAAGGTCAAATATGTCACAGCATGCTATTAATGAAGCATTGTGGTGCTGTCTTGTGATGCCCTGGCCTGCAAATCATATTCTCCAGGCATAAGGGAACATGTTTGTTTGGTGTAGCCCCCAACAAAAATCACATTATCATCATTTTTATATTTTTTTTCTGTGAAAATGAAATGTAAAAATCACCATTCCAAATGAAATGGTGACTCATATTGCAATATCTGGCAAAATAATCGCGATTAGTTTTTTTTTTTTGCATATTGTTTAACCCTTATTAACATACTAGCAAATAACGGCCTATGTCCACATTCATCAAACACAAAGCAGCATTACTATTCAATATCCTTTTTTCTCCAGCAACTCCTGAGAAAAACATGGAGCTCTTCAGCTGCTAGACAGACCAGACTCTCCTATATTTTTGTTCTTTTGATCTATAAAAATTCAGGCTGCACAATTAATTGAAATATAATTGAAATCGCTATATGGCCAAGTGCAGTATCCAAATCGTAGGAGCTGCAAAAAAAATGTTTTTGATAAAGGTGAAATGTTGTGTATTGCTAGCACTATAAGCGTTGCGCTGCTAATGAGAGACCCCATGTTTGTGGGTACACGGCCCAACAAAAATCACATTATCATTATTTTTATATTTTTTACAGGGAAAATTAAATGCAAAAACAACCATTTTAACTGAAATCACATATCGGAGTATATGCCAAAAT